>NW_027440165.1:257500-263602 GCF_031893055.1 Leptodactylus fuscus | reverse complement strand
ATACCTGCTGGAAATACAGAGCTATGATGTCATCAGTAAGGACGTATACATGTGTATGATGAGAAGTATGATGTCATAATCTGGAGATCTGTAACACTATCTATGTATAAAAAGAAACCACATATACCAGCTGTACTTATATAACTATATACAGTATATACCCAGGTTTTACCAGCTGTACATATATAATTATATACAGTATATACCCGGGTTATACCAGCTGTACATATATAATTATATACAGTGTATGCCCAGGTTATACCGGCTGTACATATATAATTATATGCAGTGTATGCCCAGGTTATACCGGCTGTACATATATAATTATATACAGTATATACCCGGGTTATACCAGCTGTACATATATAATTATATACAGTACATACCCAGGTTATACCGGCTGTACATATATAATTATATACAGTATATACCCGGGTTATACCAGCTGTACTTATATAATTATATACAGTATATACCCAGGATATATCGGATGTACATATATAATTATATACAGTATATACCCAGGTTATACCGGCTGTACATATATAATTATATACAGTATATACCCAGGTTATACCAGCTGTACATATATAATTATATACAGTATATACCCAGGTTATACCGGCTGTACATATATATTATATACAGTATATACCCAGGTTATACCAGCTGTACATATATAATTATATACAGTATATACCCAGGATATACCAGCTGTACATATATAATTATATACAGTATATACCCAGGTTATACCGGCTGTACATATATATTATATACAGTATATACCCAAGTTATACCAGCTGTACATATATAATTATATACAGTATATACCCAGGATATACCAGCTGTACATGTATAATTATATACAGTATATACCCAGGTTATACCGGCTGTACATATATAATTATATACAGTATATACCCAGGTTATACCGGCTGTACATATATAATTATATGCAGTGTATACCCAGGTTATACCGGCTGTACCATTATAGTATATACTATGGATTCTCAGGTTGTCCCCAGTTACATTTCCACATCCCTATAGTAAGTGCTTATGTTATAGCAGCTGCGATGTGACTCTCTTTGTGCAATGGTTCATACTGGGGTTTGTTCTTCTCCATTGTCCCTGGTATGGTATAAGGCCCAGGCGGTGACTCCTCCATGTTCCCTGTGACTGTGGGGTCGGATATGAGGCACATTTAGGATTGTTAGGTCAGTAAACAACTATTTATATCAGGAGGGGTCGGGTTTTGTTTTCTTCTGATCTGTTGTTCTCTCACGTTCAGACCGCTGCCAGTTACTTGAGATTAATCTTCTGGATCTTGAGAAAATATTTCCAGCCACATGGAGATGACGGATTGAATTCCCTGGTGACCGGGGGGTTAATGAGCGCCGCCTCCGCGCCTATGATTAATGGGAAGAGCGGGGTCTCTATGGGAAATAGTCGCCTGGACAATGGGACAAAGTTCTCATGGTGGGGCCAATGCTGGGGACATGATGGAGGAGGCAACACAAGAGGGAGGAGAAGGTGGAGGAGACATGGATACTGGGACTAATGGATAGGAGAGAGATAGATGGAGGGCGGAAGTATAGATGGACAGATTGAGGAATGGATGGAAACATGGATATAGATATGGATGGAAACATGGATGAAGATACTGATGAAGGTAATGTTGGAGATATGGCTGGAAGAAGAGATTGAGGAATGGATAGAGTGATGGATGGTAGTATGGTAGGACATGTAGAAGGAGGTATTGATGGAGATATGGAGAATGCTATGGGTGTCAGTAGATATGTATCATGTGTTGTGGTGATGTCATCGTCTCCATCGGCCCCATTACACCATTGACATCTCTCCCGGGAGGTGATTCTGGGGTCCACTTATCTTTCACAAACTTATTGTAATAGATTATATCAAAATGGTAAAAAAATTCTAATAATAC
The DNA here is from genome assembly GCF_031893055.1 of Leptodactylus fuscus. NCBI lineage: Eukaryota > Metazoa > Chordata > Amphibia > Anura > Leptodactylidae > Leptodactylus > Leptodactylus fuscus. The sequence goes on along the minus strand of NW_027440165.1, from coordinate 261,654 downwards.
AAAAAAATTCCCTGTATGATGTTCTCACGACAGCAAAATCAGCTTAACGCAGCCCCAATCTCCTTAAAGATGGAGGTCTCAGACCCTTAGACCCATTTGAAGGTTATCACCTTGTGCTCAGACCAAAAACAAGTAGTGGAAGCCTCATAACCCTCTAGATACACCTAGAACTAGATCAGCCTGATCTAGTGACCATCATATGGATTGTCTGCAATCTGTGCAGCTGCCCCTGACTATGAGCGATCCCACACCTGCAGCTGCCTCTGACTATGAGCCATCCCCACACCTGGACCTGCCCCTGACTATGAGCCATCCCTCACCTGGACCTGCCCCTGACTATGAGCCATCCCTCACCTGGACCTGCCCCTGACTATGACCCATCCCTCACCTGGACCTGCCCCTGACTATGAGCCATCCCACACCTGGACCTGCCCCTGACTATGAGCCATCCCACACCTGGACCTGCCCCTGACTATGAGCCATCCCACACCTGGACCTGCCCCTGACTATGAGCCATCCCTGACCTGCAGCTGCCTCTGACTATGAGCCATCCCTGACCTGCAGCTGCCTCTGACTATGAGCCATCCCTGACCTGGAGCTGCCCCTGACTATGAGCCATCCCTCACCTGGACCTGCCCCTGACTATGAGCCATCCCTGACCTGGAGCTGCCCCTGACTATGAGCCATCCCACACCTGGACCTGCCCCTGACTATGAGCCATCCCACACCTGGACCTGCCCCTGACTATGAGCCATCCCTGACCTGGAGCTGCCCCTGACTATGAGCCATCCCTCACCTGGACCTGCCCCTGACTATGAGCCATCCCTCACCTGGACCTGCCCCTGACTATGAGCCATCCCTTACCTGGACCTGCCCCTGACTATGAGCCATCCCTCACCTGGACCTGCCCCTGACTATGAGCCATCCCACACCTGGACCTGCCCCTGACTATGAGCCATCCCACACCTGGACCTGCCCCTGACTATGAGCCATCCCTGACCTGGAGCTGCCCCTGACTATGAGCCATCCCACACCTGGACCTGCCCCTGACTATGAGCCATCCCTGACCTGGAGCTGCCCCTGACTATGAGCCATCCCACACCTGGACCTGCCCCTGACTATGAGCCATCCCACACCTGGACCTGCCCCTGACTATGAGCCATCCCTGACCTGGACCTGCCCCTGACTATGAGCCATCCCTCACCTGGACCTGCCCCTGACTATGAGCCATCCCTCACCTGGACCTGCCCCTGACTATGAGCCATCCCTCACCTGGACCTGCCCCTGACTATGAGCCATCCCTCACCTGGACCTGCCCCTGACTATGAGCCATCCCTCACCTGGACCTGCCCCTGACTATGAGCCATCCCTGACCTGGAGCTGCCCCTGACTATGAGCCATCCCTCACCTGGACTTGCCCCTGACTATGAGCCATCCCTCACCTGGACCTGCCCCTGACTATGAGCCATCCCTCACCTGGACCTGCCCCTGACTATGAGCCATCCCTGACCTGGACCTGCCCCTGACTATGAGCCATCCCTGACCTGGACCTGCCCCTGACTATGAGCCATCCCTGACCTGGACCTGCCCCTGACTATGAGCCATCCCTCACCTGCAGCTGCCCCTGACTATGAGCCATCCCTCACCTGCCCCTGACTATGAGCCATCCCTCACCTGGAGCTGCCCCTGACTATGAGCCATCCCTCACCTGGAGCTGCCCCTGACTATGAGCCATCCCTCACATGGACCTACCCCTGACTATGAGCCATCTCTCACCTGGACCTGCCCCTGACTATGAGCCATCCCTCACCTGCAGCTGCCCCTGACTATGAGCCATCCCTCACATGGACCTACGCCTGACTATGAGCCATCCCTCACCTGGAGCTGCCCCTGACTATGAGCCATCCCTCACATGGACCTACCCCTGACTATGAGCCATCACTCACATGGACCTGCCCCTGACTATGAGCCATCCCTCACCTGGACCTGCCCCTGACTATGAGACATCCCTCACCTGGACCTACCCCTGACTATGAACCATCCCTCACCTGGACCTGCCCCTGACTATGAACCATCCCTCACCTGCCCCTGACTATGAGCCATCCCTCACCTGGACCTGCCCCTGACTATGAACCATCCCTCACCTGGACCTGCCCCTGACTATGAGACATCCCTCACCTGGACCTACCCCTGACTATGAACCATCCCTCACCTGGACCTGCCCCTGACTATGAGCCATCCCTCACCTGGACCTGCCCCTGACTATGAGCCATCCCTCACCTGGACCTGCCCCTGACTATGAACCATCCCTCACCTGGACCTGCCCCTGACTATGAGCCATCCCTCACCTGGACCTGCCCCTGACTATGAGCCATCCCTCACCTGGACCTGCCCCTGACTATGAGACATCCCTCACCTGGACCTGCCCCTGACTATGAACCATCCCTCACCTGGACCTGCCCCTGACTATGAACCATCCCTCACCTGGACCTGCCCCTGACTATGAACCATCCCTCACCTGGACCTGCCCCTGACTATGAGCTGTCCCTCACCTGGACCTGCCCCTGACTATGAGCTGTCCCTCACCTGGACCTGCCCCTGACTATGAGCCATCCCTCACCTGGACCTGCCCCTGACTATGAACCATCCCTCACCTGGACCTGCCCCTGACTATGAGCCATCCCTCACCTGGACCTACCACTGACTATGAGCCATCCCTCACCTGGACCTGCCCCTGACTATGAGCTGTCCCTGAGTGATCCATCTAAAGTTCCTCACCCAAGACCTTCTCTACACGTTGTCCTCTATCTCAGTTGCCCCATAGGAGGGTAAATGCTTTCAGGGCAGCAGATGTTTGCAGGATTCTTACACCTCAGGAGACACAGACAAGGATCTAGAGAGACCTGCTCCATCAGTCAGAGGATTTACCAGGGGACGACGTTGTCACTGTTCGTTCGGCCAGTTTCTCTATCTCAGAACATTATTCAGGTTTTTCTAGATTCTTTGTGCCAGGAAGAAAATCAGAGGATCAGCCAAACATCCTACCATCGGTGGTGGAGAGCTGGCCTCTGCTGAGCTGGCGGCCGCCAATGACAGGGCTGACGTTCTGGCCTCCTGTAATTGGACTGTTATTACAAACCATCCGAGGTTGTGGTGGGGTGAGCGGGCGATGGACGAGCCCAGACTGTGATTCACCAGGAATGTGTACAGGAGCCTCCATGTGTAACGCTCGTCTTTCCATCCAACCGAGGCCATGACGCGTCCGGGGCCAGAGCTGAGTGATGTGGTGTGAGCCGGGCAGTGAGGGGCCAAGAAGGCCAGAAGTGGTCACAGGGGGTACGTCACAAATATTACACGTAGTCATGGAGGATTAGAAAACTCATCGTTGCCAGCTCCAGAAAAATCCTTATACTGCTGCAGCTGCTGCAGAACGACTTGTCGAAGATGAGGACGATCATCGTGTCTGTCTGTTAGTGAACATGGGGCCCAGTGGTGGGAAGAGAAGATACAGAACTGAGGTCCAAGGCTCGCTGGTTGGAAAGGACAAAATAGACGCCTGACCTTCTCCTCACCTGGTGATCATGTGACTTATACCAGGGGTCTGGGGGTACGGGGTCACAAGGGTCAGCTCTGATCATATCTAATATACCAAATAATGTCCTCGGGGGAGGTTCACGGGAACTGTCGGGGGGACGAGATCCTCATTACATGTGGCCACAAAGTAAATGTGTCAGGAGAGGGCGACAATCCGGAACACACAGACCAGGCTAAGGATATTGTGGTCAGGAAGGAGTTACATGACATATGACCCCTGCAGTACCTCTGAAGGCCACCAGAGAGCGCTCACGTCCTCAGTACGTTCTGTCTGACGCTGCAGCACAAGCTCTCCAGGATCTGGCTTTATATCAGTCTCTGTTCACACTCTGTGCTGCACGTGCCGCATATCCAGCTGCTCCATCCCTCTAAGTCTGTCTTGGATGTGGATTACACCGGCACGCACCAGGACCTTGTGTAATTTGGGGCTGAGCTGTTCGAGTCCCAGGAATGAATGAGAGGAGTCAACTTCTAAGTACTAACTTATGTTATATGTTTGAGTTGTAGTCATTACTAGAAATAAATGTAGATATATATGTGTGTGTGTGTGTCTGTGTGTA